>NW_021136941.1:0-1126 GCF_004193835.3 Ostrinia furnacalis | reverse complement strand
TTGGTCCAGAAAAGTATAAAATGTCTCTGCGAGTAGCTTAATAAAATTTAGTAGTCTTCTTGGGTCTTTGAGTAGGTAAAGCACACACGCCCTACTTCCGAGCCCCTCACAAAGCCGGCAATTACATCAACTTACAACAAACATCTCGCTCGCTGGCGCTGAGCGCGTGCTATTTTTAATTTTCACCAGAGCAAAGGAATACGCCATGCACACTGCACAGCTCTCGCACAGAGATATTATGCAGACTCTATTTCAATTTGAGTTGAGAAAGATTAAACTTGTTTTTCTTTTTTGTTGGTCGTCAATTGTTTTGATATGAAAATGAAAACTAAGGCCCAGTTTTTTTATTCATAGTTAAAATAGCTAAGGCTGAGTTGCACCAACTTATTTTAACCGTAACTTTAACAGTAATCGGTGTTTTTTAAATGAAGTTTGACAGATTTTTGACGTTTGTTAAAGTTAAAGTAAGATTGTGCAACTCAGCCTAATTGTTAAATTTTGCTACTAATGGTTAAATATTAACAAAATGTAAACCAATAGTTAAAAAATATACTAAAAGTCAAGCTAACCATTGTTCGAAAAACATTTTTTTCTGATATGATATTTAACCACTTGTCATATGGTTATTTAACTACGAATCAAAAAACTGGGCCTTAATAGTATGATGCTGGCTGTAAACATTTTTAAGCCTCATCTTTACACAAGTCGTACAAAAAGGGTAAAAATACTCGTATAAAGATAAAGTGTAATAAGAAAATACCTATTATTTAGTTTTTTGATGGGCCATTAAAACGTTAACCTTCCAATCAGAAAAATAAAATAAAGCTATCAAAGTCAAGCCACTTTAGGCAGTCTTGTTGGTATAAATGATGAGAGCGGCTTTTACAAGACCCACTAAAAACGCTATATCCTCCTGAGACCCCCGGTGTCACTCGTGACACTTGAAAATATATTTTTTTTACAGCGCCATTTATTGGTATTTATGAAAATTAATAAAAGTGTGTGAAACGTTGGAATATGTTACATATCCAAAAAATTTCTATGCCTCGCACGAAAGGCTTTTTGATTTTGTAAACATTAATTGAAATTTTGAATTCGCGCGACCTCCGACTTGACACATTCCAAG
>NW_021136940.1:0-3218 GCF_004193835.3 Ostrinia furnacalis | reverse complement strand
ATTTGCTAAATATCTACCCAATAGTGAGTTTAGTAAAAAATGGTGTTTATTAGTGAAGGTCAGTACATTCTATTTTCATATTCACAATTTAAAATCTGGTAGATTTTCATGTCATAAATAAATAGGGAATTTGACTACCGTTTTTACATATATTTAGCAGATAAAAAGGAACATACGTTTTAAGGAACTAATTAGAAATACAAAATTTTGTTATTTGCTCATAGGCTGAAGTGTTACCTATTCAAAAATATCAGTTTTATTTGCAGAAATTTGCAGTTTCATTGGATTTTTTTCTATTTTTTAGGCAATGGTACTGCTATCAAAAACATGGAATTGTTTGAATTATTATCAAAAAATCCTCCGATGAAGCCGATGTCCAAGAATAGCAAAGATTTATTGTTCAACTTTATTTTAGACTCTATTGGAGTATCAGAATTGAACATAACTAACCAAAAAATTGTTCAAAATGCAATTCATAATTTTTGTACCATTACTTCGAGATTGTGGCTGAAATCTGTTCGAAATAGTAAACAATTTCGAAATAAAAATACTGAATGGCTTAATAAAATAATCATAACAACTGGAGGAACACCTTCTAGTTCTACGGTTTCTGCAGGACCGGGACGTCCGCGCAAAAGCTTCCACGACTTAACAGATAAAACCAAACGCAGAAAGTTGAATAGCGAGGTGCAGTCAAAAAGTAAAGAAGAGTTATGCTTAGCTGCTTCAATGAAACTACACTCTGAAGGACACCGAAGCGCAGCATCACTTGTACTTGACGTTTCTGTGTCTCCGAATAAAGCTAGTACTGTGAAAAAGAATTCTATTGGGCAAGAAGATATTTCGTATTCTCCTCAAGAAGCTTTACATTTATTTATCGAAATGAAATTAACCCGACACCAATATGAACTATTGAGAGAATCAGCTATTAGTAAAAAATTTAAGAATTTATTTCCGCCATATTATAAACTTCTCGAGGAGAAAAGGAAATGTTATCCAGAAAACATTCAAGTTACAGAGACCTCAGCGGAGGTCCCTCTTCAAGATCTCGTTGACCATACGGCATCGCGTATTTTAAACAATCAAAGTGAAGCTTTAAATAACGAAGACACTCATTTAGAAGTAATTTATAAGTGGGGTGCTGATGGCAGTGGAAGCCAAAAAAATTATAAACAAAAATTTGAAACTGCAGATACGGATGATTCTCATTTATTTATGAGTTCTTTGGTTCCTATCCGTGTATATTCGGTCAATAATCGAGATAAGATATACTGGCACAATCCGCGAACCAACTCTGTGCGTTTTTGTAGACCAATTCGATTGCGATTTGTTAAAGAGACTGATCGCATAATTAAAGATGAATTTGCGTATGTCGAAAATCAAATTGCAAATTTAACACCAACCTCAGTAAACATCAATGGAAAAATTTTTACAGCTCAACATTGCCTGTTAAAAACTATGGTTGACGGAAAAGTTTGCAACGTTTTGTCTGACAATAAAGCTACTACAAAATGCTACATCTGTAAAGCTTCACCTGCTCAATTTAACAATATTGTAGAATTAGCATCACATCCTTATAATCCCGATAGTTTGAATCTCGGGATATCACCTTTACATGCCTACATAAGGTTTTATGAGTGTCTGTTACATATTTCGTACAAAAATACAATAAGAAATAAACAAGCTCGTGGCGAAATAAACAAGAAAATTGTAGCAGAAAGAAAAGTACACATTCAAACTCAATTCAAGGAGCAACTTGGTTTGCTAGTTGATGTTCCTAAGCCTGGATTCGGGAACACCAATGATGGCAATACTGCTAGATGCTTCTTTTCTAATCCGGGTATATCTTCAAATATTACTGGAATTGATAGAGATCTGATTGAGAGGTTCGGTGTCATCTTAAAAACCCTGAACTCTGGTTACAAAATAAATAGCGTCAAATTCGGAGAATATGCTAAAGATACTGCTATGAAATATGTTGATCTTTATAATTGGTATCCTATGACACCAACCGTTCATAAAGTTTTGGTACACGGCAAAGACATCATAGACAATTTCATACTACCAATCGGCATGCTCGGAGAAGACGCCCAAGAAAGTCGCCATAAAGACGTACGCTATTACAGGGAACATAACACCAGAAAAATGACCAGAAAACTAACCAATGAAGATCTCATTAAAATACTGCTTCTATCTTCAGATCCCATCATGTCTAATATGAGATCTATAACTGTAAATAATAAGAATACCTTGCCAGCTGAAGTTCTAAATTTGTTACAAGAACCAGAAGTCTTAATCACTGAGGGATGACTTTCACATACCTAAATTATACAGTGTGTCCGGGCATGTAGTGATCAAACTTTAAGGGCGTAATCTATGGACAAGTTTATCGATGAAAATACTTGAAATTTGGGGCTTGACCCATTTCTCGAAAAATTACAGCGATTTAAGTTTTTAATTTTTAGTTTACACCTCTTCTTTAAAAAACAAGTGAAAGCGTGGGTAGCTTAACATTAATAGGCAAATATTTTATATCATGCGATAGCCAATAAAATTATCTATTAGTAGAAGAAGAAAGCAGACACAAGTTTCGTACATTTTATAGGAGTAAGAATGGATTTAATTAGAAAAATACATTACTTTTTTCACTTCTTTTTCAGTTATTTTCCAACACAAGAAAAACCAGGTCGTTAAGGTATGTTTTATTTGCATTGTATTATCAGTATTTGAGCTATTCTACAAAACGAATGTAAATTTATTAGCCTACGTCTATTAGTTTCGACGTAATTGTTGAACAAAGATACCCCTTTAGCTGACCGCTTCATTTTTGTATTGATTAACCACGTCGAAAGTCATAATAAATCTTCGCGCGAAAATTTCCGCAAGTCAATTCCATGTTTTTGCAGTCAAGATAATTTTCAATTCAATGTTAATAATACAAAACGTGCTTAAATGATAAAAAGTTTTGAGTAAGGTTTATAGTCAAAAATGTCAAACTTTTCATTAAAAGTATCAGATGTCGTCTAACAACACGTTATGTTGTCGAGGCTCACAACTTAAATAGTGCCCTAGTACTAAGTTACAAGATTCTACGCAATTGGTTTTAAGGGTGACACTGGTGGCATTCTGAAATGCTAAAGAAGCAAAAAACGGATTATCAGTACCTAAATAAAAAGAACTCTAACTGATTTATCAGTCCCTCAGCAAAAAAATATTTT
>NW_021136939.1:0-1765 GCF_004193835.3 Ostrinia furnacalis | reverse complement strand
GTAATTTCAATGTATATTTATATGAGTTTAAAATTAGTTAGAGTAGATAATGCTACAACACCAGATGAGGAATTTGTATTTCTTAAAGCAACGAGTAATATCAGGCTAAAAGGTTATGCATTAGTTGATCGTACTTTTGCCGATGAGGAAATTTCTAATGAGTTCCGTCATATTTTTTTCTTTCCAGATATCGAAGTCGAAAAAGATGATTGGGTGAGATTATGTACAGGAGAAGGTACGAATAGGAAAGTAAAAAGTAAATCTACCAACTATATTCACTTACTATTCTGGCAGTCGACTCATTGTGTTTGGAATGATAATGGCGGAGATACCGCGTCTTTAATAGAATATTCTTTTATTGAAAGCGTCAAAGCCCCTGCTGTAGAAGAGTAATAATTTTAAGAAAAGCAGTCAGCAATATTAAAAACATTCATACCAGGCTTAATCTAAATCATTGATTATAAAATTTAAAAGAAAGATCATATGTTAATCTCATCAGGACAGCAATTTTGCGTTATTGGAAATTTATACGATATAGATAGTGATTCGTTCTCCAAAAAGTCTATCTTCATATCTGATGGTAAAATAATGCAAATTCTTGACGGCATTCCAAAAGAAGACCTCGTAGGAACTTTTTATAAAATAGAATTAGAAAATGATGACATTATTTATCCTAATTTCATAAACCTTCATGCTCATATAGGATACAATATCTTACCTATCTGGGACTCTAAAAATATTTGGAGCTCCAGGCATCAATGGCGCAATGCTCCAAATTATAAAACAGAAATATCCGATTTAGTCAACTTTATAAAAGATGGATGGATTACTGAACCTTCAGCAATACACAGTTCCTTAATGATGGACATTGCGGAAAGTTTTTTAAATGTTTTATCTCTTAACAGTAATGAGGAATACTTGGTATTATATAAGACACTGGCATTAAGTGAAATACAAAAAGTACATGCAATACTGTCAGAAATAATGGCTGTTTGCGGTGGTACGGGTGTTTTATTGCAAACGCTAAGATTAGATGATGAGCATCCTGAGGAAAAGAATTTCATCATTAGAAATACCGGCAATTCTTTAGATATGGGAATTAATGAAGCGAAGAAGATCTATGCAATTGTTGATTTTTATAAGCCTTGTTTAAAAGGCAATGATGTTGAGAAATGTAACACATGGAAGCCTAATGGCACACCTGTGGAACAAACTTCAACATGGTATCCAATTTCTACAAAAGATAAATATGGCGAAGGCCCTTTAAAGCAGTTTATTGAATCGGTAAATAATAACAACGCAACTTATCATTCTACTATTGCTCATATTGGGGAGGGTAAATCCGGCAGTCCAAACAATACAGACAGCTATTCCAAAGCTGAAGCAAATGAATTGATAAAAGAGTTAAAGTACAATATAAAAAATTTAGATAATCTAAAAAAGGCAAATCTTGTATTGGTTCACGCAAATGGATTTGATTACAATGACAAGGATGTTATTTCTTTTTTTAAAGACCATAACATTAGTATTGTCTGGTCACCGGTTTCAAATTTAATTTTATACAACGACACTCTGCCCATTGAGAAATTGATAGCTGCCGGGATTAATATTTGCTTAGGAACAGATTGGACACCAAGTGGGAGTAAACATATGCTTGATGAACTAAAATTTGCCAAGCACTTTTGTAACAAACATAAATTAGGAGTTTCTGATCTTGAAATTTTTAAAATGGCAACAAAAAATCCTTCAAATGCAATAGGAATTA